>NC_138349.1:17704149-17706649 GCF_046562875.1 Panthera onca
GATCAAAATGGACCTGTTATCAAATTATTATTGCCTGGGTATTATCCACTTAAGGGAGATATTCCCGATGCTATTCAAAAAAAAAAAAAAACAAAAAAAAACCAAAATCAACATCATAACTCTCCATGATGTAGTAAGTGTACTTTCAAAGCTCCCTTCAAAAACTGTAAACATATCCTTGTACCTTTTTTTCACCTCACATCATCCCCGAAAAACTCCAGTGGTCCTCGTGCAGACATTCCCCCTTTATTTTAGAAAGGTGTGTGCATGCCTTTCTCCTGTCACACGTGTATCTGTACCAAACGGACATGTGTGCATACACCCGTCCTTGTGTACCCAACTAAAGGTTTTTCAGGCATCGATTAGCTTCCCGATAACCCGCAATGTCTGAATTCAGGACCCCTTGTTTTATCAATCCACAGCTTCCCCGCTCCTGACCACAGCCTGTGTTTTCAGGGTCACGGACGTATCCGTAATCTGCATGTTTGTGCGCTCCGTACCAGAGTTGGTAATAGGCAGCTTTCTCTGCTTCTCTCTCGGCTTCCCCAGCACGACCGCATCAGCACTAGTATCAAATTAACTCTCCGACTTTGAAACTTATTGATCTGCTATTAAGACACCAGTGAACTTGATGAAATGAGTGCTGTAGGTGCAGTCATGACTTCAAAGTCTAGCACAGCCACATAAAGCAAGCGCCTTTGATCCTAACTCGGATCTACTGAGGGTTTAAAGCCCAGCTCTCCCTAAGCTGCCCTTCACTCTCGTCATGTCTGATGTCTTACCAACTAGTGACTTGATAATGTTAATAATGCAAATTTTACAAATGATTTTTACAATGGCAAAATTAATTATATGAACTGATGCTTCTTTCAGTAGGGGTCTCTGCGTTTCTCTCCCTATAACATAACAGTTGGAGACACTGTGTTGGAGAAGGGATATGGGGTCAGGTAATTCCGGACTACGTTTTACTGTCTTCTTTCTCCTTCCTATTCTGGACTTAAAATGAAAAAAAAATTCACTAGAAGTTCAGTTCATAGTCTTATTAACTTTTATTCTATAATTCTCTTATCCTAGTAAATACCTCCTAGAGAACAGAAGTAGCCTCCTTTCTACATACGGTTTCTATGTTTATAGCATGAGTCAGAACAAAATCCTTATCTTTGCGTAGGATTTCTTCTTGATAGCTACCAAAAACCCAGAGTAAAGTTACAGTAACCCTCTGTTACTTTTTTTCAATTAGGAATTATCTGAAATGGTACACAGTCAAGAATCAGAATGTACCAGATTCTGTGATGTGAAAAATTTAAATACGCACATTCTCTCTTAATCTAGCTAAGCAAAACTTTTAATCTAATATATATTTTTTTTTATTAGCAAAGAACGGGTCTTTAAGCATAGAGTAATTTCGTAAATTCTTTCAGGAAATAATCTGAAATCACTCATATTAAAAAAGGTGTTTCAAATTTGAATTCTCTCTAAAAAGAAAGGTAAACCATAACGCTTCTCAGTTTCACTGAAAAGTCTGAATGTCAATCATATGAAAGGTTCTTATACTTGTGTAATCACATATATGACCAGAACAGCAAAATTTAAGTAGAATTCCATCTTGAAATTCCAGTGAAGAATCAATACCTTGAGAACAAATCCTTTGCCAAGAGGTTATTCTTTGTATGTTGATTTTGGACAGAAGAAATGCCAATAATTCAGAGTAAAATACACTCTACTAATAGAAGCTTTAGGTGTCCCTTTTGATTTTATAGTATGTTATGTAATGTTTGTGGTACTGCTGTTCTGAATCTGTTTATATAGGAAGAAACTGAGGAGTTATAATGGATACATCTTCCTCCATCAACAACATTACCATGTGTTTTCCCCATTCTAAATGTAAGGGCTGCCCCACCCCCCCAAGAACAAAACGTAAGTTAAAAAGGACCATAATTTTAACACTTGCCTTCATTCGCGCGCGCGCGCGTGTGTGTGTGTGTGTGTGTGATCCAATTAGTTTGTTTTCCAATTTGATTGTAATCCTAAAATTTAGGTAGTAGTAACTTTGTGTTAGTGTTTTCCCTCCTCCCACCCACCCCCCAATGTTGATACTCACTTAACCTACTTGCAATTCGAA
The DNA here is from genome assembly GCF_046562875.1 of Panthera onca. Lineage (NCBI taxonomy): Eukaryota > Metazoa > Chordata > Mammalia > Carnivora > Felidae > Panthera > Panthera onca. The sequence goes on from NC_138349.1 coordinate 17,706,272, forward strand.
AGAAGTCAACACTTGATTGTGACAATGTTCAAAAGAATTTCCTCTGCCACTAGCACAGTAAAAAAACTTTCACCAATTAGTGCAGGAAAAAAGGAGGGAAAAGCCACAGTGCTGGCGCTCAAAGAGCCAGGCCTTGCGGCAAATCTGTCATGTCGAGAGGATTGATCAACAGGACGGCAATTTCTAATGGCATGTTGTCATGAAAAGTCAGCCACAGGGAGCCACCTGCTTTGCTCCTCACAGACAGCTAGGAAAGGAAGGAAGGAAGAGGGCGGGAGGGGGAGAAGAGGAGAAATGCTCTCCGTTCCTACCCCTGCCAGTTCCCTTTTGCTAACAATTTTGGTAAAGGTATCATGATTTTTCATTCGGTTGAAATAT